>NW_027362762.1:168989510-168992010 GCF_046119375.1 Phyllobates terribilis
GCGTAGTCGGCAGGATTACGTGCCCGCAACACCCGGGTACTGCGTGCCTGAAGAAAAGTGCAAGTTTACCTCAGAAAGAAGACTCCTGCCGGTTCCGGAGGGTCCACGCCATCGGACTCCATCACCAGTCGTTTCCCGCCGATTGTCCGCCATTTCCAGCTTGTTCCCGCCATCTGCAGAGTTTCCCGCCACTGGGCGACGCTTCCCGCCAAAACCGCAGATTTCCCGCCTTGGAAGAGCAGCGGACGCCATTATGGGCGTGCCAAAGGAGGGCAGGAGGCCACCTCCCATCGTGGGCCAGGACAGAAAATGGCGCCAAAAGTGGAAACCGCCCCCACCAACAGAGACTGTGATGCTGGAGGTGTCTGTCAGCGTGAAAGAACTCCCCCTGGAGCTGACAGTCACCGAGTTGCCCCGGGACCGCCCTCGAAGTGGGAGGAGACGAAAGAAAAGGGCAAAGATGGGTGTCGCTTGGAGCAGTCTAGAACGAGCGCACCCGGAGGCAAGAGGTCTAATGAGGAGCCTGCTGGAGGAAGAAGGAGGAGAGCAGAGCAGCACCGGCCCGCTGGCCAGGAGCCTGCCGGAAACAGAGCAGAGCAGCACCGACCCGATGGTCAGGAGCCTGCTGGAGTCAACAACCCCGCTAGGCTTAGCGGAGATCCTGGCGCAGCTTCCCCGAGATCGGGAGTGCGCGCGGAGTGCCCTGGAGGGCCTCGCGGGAAGGATGGCCCGAGTGCAGAGGGAGATCCTGGCGGAGTGGGGCCGGGAGATGGCCCAGCAAGCTGGAACCCGTCCACTTAACCCGCTCCCTTGGAAGAAGACATCGACTGCCTCTGCGGATGACGCGGGAGGACCCAAGGCCGGAGACGGCGCAGAAGAGGGAGCGAGACGCATGGCAGCAGGTAAGGGGGATGCCTATACCCCATACCGGAAGACCGCTTACCTGCCCCAGCTCCCCGTCGCAGAGCCCGAAGGTCCCCCGGCCGTACCCGAGACCGCCATGACATCGCCACCGACTAGGCCCCGACCGGAAGCCGCCGTCGCGACCCCAGTGACGTCACGCGTCGTGACCCGGAGCGTGGCGCAGGAAGAAGAGCCTCCGGCCTGGTCACAGGGCCTAGCGTTTCCGGGCGCCGCATCCAAAGCAGAGCCATCTACCTCCGCGGAGCCTCCGGCCTGGTCGCAAGGCCAGGTAACCCAGGGCGCCGCCGTCCTAACGGTGCCCTTCACCTTCCAGGTGCCCCAGGCCTGGCCGCAAGGCCTGGGCAACCCGGGCGCCACCACCACCGCGCCCGCGCCCGTAATACCTAGGGTGCCACATCTGGGAGAGGACCCCTTCAGCCAGCTAACGTGGCCGGACGGTCGGCCTTTCATCTGGCCCGAAGGATTCTTGGAGCTGGAGCGGCAGAAGCAACTAGGTCCCCTGTGTGAGCCCCTGATCCCGGCTCCAAAGCCCGTGACTCGGGTCTCGCCTCCCCTAGAAGAGGCTCAATTTGCGTGGGACCCCAAGGGAGAAGATCTGATGGGGTTCACCGGAGAGACTCGGGCAGCTGCAGCAGCGCGCACAGAGTGTTGCCGTCAACAGCTGGCAGAGTTCAAGAGAGAGCGGGAGGAGAGGCAGGCCAAAGAGCAATGGGCCCAGACCCGCAGCGCGGAGCAAAAGAGTCGGACCAGAAGGGACCCCCGTGCAGCAGATCGTCCCCGTACCATCGGGACGGTAATAAAGTTTAATGCGCAGCATGGGTGGGGCTTCATAAGGGACCGGAACACCATGGGTGACGTCTTCGTTACACGACGGGACGTCGAGTCCCACCTGCCAGAGGGTCACAAAGGCCGTGACCTCTACGTCGGTGATGAGGTAACGTTCACCCGGCACAAGTGTGCCAAGGGACCTTACGCCCTCCACGTGCATCGCTTGACGGAGGAGGAGTTGCGGTGCGAGGAGGAGGAGCAAGAGGACCCGGACGGGTCTGAAGAAACCACCAGCCGTAAGATAAGAGCAGGAGGCAGACGCCGTTGAGTGCGGCAGAGCAGGAGACTGTATATAGTTGCCTGTCGGGGCACAGTGAATCGGAACTGAAACTGAAACTGGAACTGTTGTTGCTGCTAAAATAGTCCCCGTTGGGACCAGCGAACTGTTACCTGTAACCCTTTCCATACCAGGCTGAGGACTGTGAGCAGCCATCCCTTTCCCTTTACCTGGCCGGGGACTGAGAACGGCCAAAACTTCCCTGTACATAGTTGCGCTTGCTAAAGCGCCCCCTACCGGTTTTATAGGAAAAACCATTTTTTCTAAAAGACTGTCGCACTCTACCTGGTCACGAGTTGCACGGTGACCAGAGGAACAGAAGAGAGAAAGAGACGACGAGAATGTTGTTTACCTGAAAAAGTTTATATATATATTTATATAGTATTTCGTATAATATTTAATATGTTTTACATGTTTATAAAAATTTGTATGTTTGGTGTTTTTGTCTTTGCAGCCCGAGGACGTGCTGTG